>NW_024081192.1:287107-298873 GCF_003009895.1 Hyaena hyaena
AAAAAAAAAAAAAAAAAAAAAAAAAAAACCAATCCAGAAAGCAATAAGTGTTAGAGAGAAATTGGAACCCTTGTGCACTATTTGTGGAAGTATAAAATGCTACTGCTGCTGTGGAAAATGGTTCCAGAAAAAAATAAAAATAGAATCACCGTAAGACCCAGCAATTCTAATTCTGGGTTTATACCCCACAGAACTGAAAACAAGGTCTCAAAGAGATACTCGTACACTCATGTTTATAGCAGCATTATTCGCAATAGCTGAAACATGGAAGCAATCCAAGTATCCATGGGTGGATAAATGGATAAGCAAAGTGTAGCATATATATATATATATATATATATATATATAGAATAGAATATTATTTATTTAGCCTTATAAAGGAAGGAAATCCTGCAATACACTATATCATGGATGAAACTTGAGGACATAATGATAATGAAATAAGCCAATCACAAAATGATAAATACTATATGAATCCACTCATATGAGGCACTAAGCATAAAGATAGAGAGTGTAACAGTGGTTGCCAGGGACTGGGGGAGGGGACAATAGGGAATTATTGCTTAATAGGTACAGGTATCCCCCACTTATTGAAAGTTAAATAACAAAAAGCAAAAATAGTGTTCAGTGTTCATTTTGCAGCAAGGTGTCATAGAGGCAGCACACAAACCAGCAGCAAGAGTGGCCCCACCAAGCTCCTTCCCTGGGAACTGCACTCAGCATCTCAGCATTGAGCCACCATAGCTTCGAACTGTGTCTGTGAGCATCTGTGCTTCATCTCAATTTATTTTGTGAATCTGTTAGCAAGATGTGTTCTAAGGTATCAGAAAAGCCTAAGAGAGCTCATCAGGGTGTTACACGTAGCACAGAACTAGATGTAATTAAGAGTTTTGAGGGGTGGGTGCCTGACTGGCTCAGACAGTAGAGCATGCAACTCTTGGTCTCAGGATGGTGAGTTCAGCCCCATGTTGGGCATGGGGCCTACCTAAAAATAAATAAATATCCCCCCCCCTTTTTTTAAAGTAGGGAAGTGCCGGGGTGCCTGGGTGGCTCAGTCGGTTGGGCGTCCGACTTCGGCTCAGGTCATGATCTCACAGTTCATGGGTTTGAGCCCTGCATCAGGCTCTGTGCTGACAGCTCGCTCAGAGCCTGGAGCCTGCTTCTGATTCTGTATCTCCCTCTCTCTCTGACCCTCCCCTGCTCACGCTGTCTCTATCTCTCTCTCTCTCAAAAATAAATAAAACATTAAAAACATTAAAAAAAATAAAGTAGGGAAGTGCCTGACTGGCTCAGTCAGTAGAGTGTGCAACTCTTGATCTTGGAGTTGTGAGTCTGAACCCCACATTGGGTGTAGAGATTACTTAAAAATAAAATCTTAAAGGGGTGCCTGGGTGGCTCATCTGATTTGATTTTGACTCAGGTCATGATCTCATAGTTTGTGGGTTTGAGCCCTGAATCTTTGCTTGGGATGAGCCCCAGAGGCTGCTTGGTATTCTCTCTCTTTTCCTCTCTGTCTGCTCCTCCCTCACTCATGTGCTCTTTCTCCGTCTCCCAAAATAAAACAATAAACTTCAAAAGTATTTAAAAATTTTTAAGGTTTATTTATTGTTTAGAGAGAGAGAGAGAGACAGAGAGACAGAGAGCAAGTGGGGGATAGTCAGAGAGAGGAAGACACAGAATCCAAAGCAGGCTCCAGGCTCCCAGCTGTCAGCACAGAGCTTGACTCGGTGCTGGAATGCATGAACGGTGAGATCATGAACTGAGCTGAAGTCAGTTGCTTAACTGACTGAACCACTTAGGTACCCCTAAAAATATTTTTAAAAAGAGTTTTGAGGGGCACCTGGGTGACCCAGTCAGTTAAGTGTTCGGCTCTTGATTTCAACTCAAGTCATGATCTCAGTTTGTGGGATTGAGCCCCATGTCAAGCCTCTGCACTGACAGCATGGAGCCTGCTTGGGATTCTGCCTCCCCCTCTCTCTGCCCCTCCCCAGCTTGCGCTCTCTCTTTCTCTCAAAATAAACTTTAAAAAAAAAAAAGAGTTTTGATTGTGTTAACAATGTATTGTGCATGTATTGACCTCATTTGTGTCCACCATTCATACTCTGTACACAGAGAGAGAAAGAATCTTGAAAGGTGCCAAAGTTACTATTGATTTTGTTAGTAGCAAAGGTCTCTTTTAGTTGGCATCTAGTGATGGATAAAATGAAATCTGTTGCTTGAGTGGATTGATGGGTGTACAAAGTGTGGTGTTCTGTTATCTTACACTTGAGGAAAAATAAGTCAGTCTTTTAAAAAAAAAATTTTTTTTTAATGTTTACTTTTGAGAGAGACAGACAGATAACAAGCCGGGGAGGGGCAGAGAGAGAGGAAGACACAGAATCTGAAGCAGGCTCCAGGCTCTGAGCCGTCAGCACAGAGCCCATTGTGGAGCTTGAACCCACAAACCGTGACACCATGACCTGAGCCAAAGTTAGTACTTAACCAACTGAGCCACCCAGGCTCCCGTAAGTCAGTTTTTTTTTTAATAAGCTGAAACAGAAAGCACTTGGTGACAGTGATGAAAGTGTTCTGAAAGTGGAATTTAAAGTTCGTCATAGGTGGGGGCGCCTGGGTGGCTTAGTCGGTTAAGCGTCCGACTTTCGCTTAGGTCATGATCTCGCGGTTCGTGGGTTCAAGCCCCGCGTCGGGCTCTGTGCTGACTGCCAGCTCAGAGCCTGGAGCCTGTTTCAGTCTGTGACTCCCTCTCTCTCTGACCCTCCCCTGCTCATGCTGTCTCTCTCTCTCTCTCTCCTAAAAAATAAAACATAAAAAAAAAAAAAGTTCATCATAGGTGATTTGATTTGTTTTTGAGGCAAGGGCAACTTCACAGCTTCAAGGTTACGGAGCAGGGTGCTATAGCCGATACTGAAGCCATAGAAAAGGTCCCAGAAAAACTGAAGAAAATAATTACAGAAGGCGGTTATTTGTATAAGCATGTGTGTAACTGTGACAAATGCAGTGTACAGGAAAAATTGCTGAGCAAGACATTTTTAAGTGTTTATTTTGAGGAGAGAGGGGTTGGGGAAAGGGCAGAGAGAGAGGGAGACACAGAATCCGAAGCAGGCTCCAGGCTCTACGCTGTCAGCACAGAATCCGACTCAGGGTTTGAACTCATGAAATGCGGGATCACGACCCAAGCTGAAGTCGAGTGCCCAACCAACTGAGCCACCCAGGCTCCCCAAGACATTTATTTTAATAGAGAAAAAACAGGTTAAGGGACACAAGACATCAAAGAACGGGTTTACCCTAAATGCCTATTATTAATACCACTGATGATGCTGTCCTTACGCCTCTACTAGGGTACCATTCAAAAAATCCTAGGGCACTAAAAGGCATTGATAAGCATACACTTTCTGTTCTGTTTCATTCACATAAAAAAATGGTCATAATACCCAAGTGATGTTTTTCTGAGTATATGAGTGGATACATTAGTCCTTTTGTTGAAATATACTTAAAGAAAACAACTTTGATAATTGGTGTCTTCTGATTGTTGATAGTTGTGCTGCTTATCCACCTGGCATTGCTGATTATGATGGTAACACTTGTGTTCTTACCCCTGAATATGACATCATTGCTGCAACTGTGTGACCAAGGCCCGACACTATAATTAAGGCTTACTATAATGCAAAGTGTGATGCATTTTACTGTAAATGCCTTTGACAGAGAAGGCAACTCTGAAGCATCTTTATGAGAGATCTGGAAACTACGGTATAAAGTTGGCAATTGCCAACCTTGGAGATGCTCTGGATAGGCCAATAATCTCAATGAGAAATGGCATTTGGAGGAAACTGTGTCCCAAAGCAGTAAATTATTTTAAAGACTTCAACCCAAGAATAAATATGGCAAGAATGGCTTTGGCTAAAGGGGTGGGGTTTGTGAAAGAAAGTTAATGAAGATGATGTTGAAGAGCAGCATCCCATGACCAAGAGCTGACAAGTGAAAAGCTGATGCCATTGCAAAAGGAAAGGATATCAATCCAGACTGAAGGCAATAACAAACAGCCCGGAAGTGAAGTCATCCAGGAACAGAAAGTGAAGTGCTTGTGTGAGATTTGCACTATGAATGACAGTGCTGCAATAATTGCAGGAAAATAGGTCTTTTCATTTTGAAAGGGCATGTAGGTTTAGGGTAGGTTTGTAAGATATTTTGAGTGCCTGCAAATAAATATATGATACAAAAATGTGTGAGGCTAAATGATCAAGCATACAGTCATATTTCAAGCCTTCCACCTCTGTCACAGCAGGTGACAAATCTTGACATTTGACATCAAGGCAGACCAATATAGAAGGTGTGGACATTAATAACCTGCCTGCCCTGATGGATTTAGACAATGATGAGATATTCATAGATGAATCTCTTTCTCTCTCTCCTACACCCTAGGCTCCTGTACCTTCTGCAACCCTGACCTCCAATGAATGACTTAGCCATGATCACCCCTTCTCAGTTTCCATTGTGCTTGTCGTCTTCCTAATTCTCATAAGTGAAGCTACACTGTACATGCATTATTTCTACTTTATACAAGCTGTGTATTTATCATATTATTCCTGCTTTTGCTATATTTTAGTCTTATTTTAGATTTTATGTGTTATTTGGTATGATTTGGTAGGTTATTTTGGGGGTCTGGGAACAATCAAAAAAAGTTTTCCATATAAATTAATGGTAATTACTTCTTCACTTTACATTCTTTTGGCAAATGAAAGGTTGTATAGGAACATTCAGATAGCAGAGAAACCTGTGTAGAGTTTCAGGGTTGTTTTTTTTTTTTTTTTTTTTTAGTTTTTTTTTTAATGTTTATTTATTTTTGAGAGAGAGAGAGCATGAGCAGGGGAGGGTCAGAGAGAGAGGAAGACACAGAATCTGAAGCAGGCTCCAGGCTCTGAGCCGTCAGCACAAAACCTGACACGGGGCTTGAACTCATGAACTGCAAGATCATGACCTGAGCTGAAGTCGGATGCTTAACCAACTGAGCCACCCAGGCTCCCCTAGAGTTTCAATTTTATAAGATGAAAAGGGTTTATGGGGTGGATGGTGGTGATGGCTGCACAACAATGTGAATTAAAGCCATCAAACTGTACACTTAAACATTGTTAAGATGGTAAATGTCATGTTATGTGTATTTTAACAAAATAAAAAAAGAGGAAAGTCAACTTCTTGCCTACACACCAGCAATGGACAAGTAATATTTAAAATTAAAAACACAGTACCATTATATTACCACTCCCCAAAGTGAAATACTTAGGCATAAATGGAATGAAATGTGCATAATATCCTTATGAGGAAAATTATAAAACTCTGATGAAAGAAATCAATGAAAAGGAAATAAATGGAGAGATAGTCCATGTTCATAGATAAGAAAACTCGATATTGTCAAGATGTCAGTTCTTCCTAATATGATCTATAGATTCAATACAATCCCACTCCAAATATGAACAATTACTATTTTGTGGATATTGACAAACTGATACTAAAGTTTATATGGAGAAGCAAAAGACTAGAATAGCTAGTATAATATTGGAATAGAAGAATATCGTGGATTAACACTACTTGACTTCAAGATTTCCTGTAAAATGACAGTAATCAAAACAGTTGTAGGGGTACCTGGGTGGCTCAGTTGGTTAAGTGTCCAACTTCGGGTCAGGTCATGATCACACAGCTCATGAGTTCGAGCCCCACCTTGGGCTCTGTGCTGACAGCTCAGAGCCTGGAGCCCATTTTGGATTCTGTGTCTCCCCTCTCTCTGCCCCCCCCATACTCTGTCTCTCTCAAAAATAAATATTAAAAAAAGGTTGTATTGGTGAATGAATAAATAAATAGATCAATGGAATAGAATAGAAAGCCCAGAAATAGACCTAAATAAAAACGCTAAACTAATCTTTGACAAAGGGGCAAAGGCTGCACAATGGAGAAAATTTAGTTTTTTCAACAAATGGTGCTGAAACAACTGGAGATCCATATGCAACAAACAAACAAAACTAAACTAAAAAGAACCTAAGACACAGTTCTTATGTCCTTCACAAATTTTAACTCAAAATGTGTCATAAACCTATATGTAAAGTGTACAATAATAGAAGCCTAAAAAATAACAGGAGAAAATCCAGGTGACCTTGGATATGGCAATAACTTTTTAGATACAACACCATCAATGAAAGAAATAATTATAAGCTAGAATTCATTAAAATTACAAACTTATGCTCTTTGGGGTGCTTGGGTGACCCAGGTCATGATCTCATGATTCACAGCTTGAGCCACACATTGGGCTCTCTGCTGTCAGTGAAGAGCCTGCTTCAGATCCTCTGTTTCTCTCTGCCCCTCCCCTGCTTGCACTCTCCCTCTCAATTAAATTTTTAATAAAAAAATTTATGCTCTTTGAAAGACAATACCAAGAGGATAAGAAGACAGCCATAAACTGTGAGAAAAATTTGCAAAAGACCTATCTGATAAAGGGATGTTATCCAAGATATGCAGAGTACTAAATTCAACCGTAAGAAACAAAAAATTCAATTAAAAATTGGGAAAATGACATGAAGAGACACTCACCAAAGAAGATATATAGATGGCAAATAAGCATATGAAAAACATACTCCACATGATATGTCATTACAGAATTGCAAATTAAAACAGTGGTCATATCACTACAAACCTATTACAATAGCCCAAATCCAGAACACCATCAACACCAAATGCCAACGTGGGGCAATGGGAATTCTCATTCATTGCTGGTTGGAATGCAAAATTGTATACCACTTTGGAAGACAGTTTGGTAGATTCTTACAAAGTTTAACGTATTCTTACCATACAATCCAGTAATTGCACTCCTTGCTATTTATTCAAATGAACTGAAAACTTATATGTGCACAAAACCAGCACACAGGTGTTTATAGCATCTTTGTTCATAATTGCCAGAACTTGGAAGTAACCAAGATGACCTTTAGTGAACAGATAAAAAAGCTGTGGTACATCCAGACATGGAATATTATTAAGGGGTAAAAAGAAGTGAGCTCTCAAATCATAAGAAGACATAGAGAAAGCTTAAGTGCATGTGACTGATATGAAAAGGCTACACACTGTTTGATTTCAACTATATGACATTATTTAAAAGGCAAACTGTGAAAACAATGTAAAAAAATCAGTATTTACAAGGAGTTAAGAAGAAAGAAAGGATGAGTAAAGTGATCACAGAGGATTTTCAGGGCAATGAATCTATTCTGTGTGAGACTATTAATGGTAAATTCATGTCATTATACATTTGTCAAAATTCAGAATTTACAACACCAAGAGACACCAAGAGTGAATACTAGTGTAAACTGTGAACTTTGATAATGTTGTGTCAAAATAGGTTCATTGATTGTAACAAATGTACCACTCAGTGTGGGATATTGATAGTAGGAGAGGCCATTCATGTGTGAGAGATGTTATATGGGAACTCTCTATAATTCATGCTCAATTTTTTTGGTGAACCTAAAACTGATGTGAAAAATAAAGTCTACTTTAAAAAAATAAAATGTTTTTCAGAATTGCAGCTCCAGTATCACTGTGATATATAGAAGAGTTGATGTGAATGAAACTTGGAAGACATAGTTGGTAATCAGCATATTCTCTTTAAAAGCATCCAGAGTGTGGGTTACCTGGCGAATGCATTTGTCAAAACTCATTGACCTACAACATATAAGGCCTGTGGGTGTAAATTTTACCACAGTAAAAATAAAATTAGATGAAAAGCAGTCAGAGAAACAGATTTTCTTCAAAGGAGCAGCAGTCAGACCTGGGAACGGACTTCTCAATGACAATAAAAGTCAGAAGACCATATAAGATGAAAGAAAATAACTTCCACTGGGAATGTTATGACTAGTGAAAATTTATTTCAATAATAAGGGCAAAATACAAGTATTTTCAAATCAAACAAAAGAAAAACAAAAACCCAGGAGGCTTACAATGAGCAGGCTGTTATTAAGAAAAATCCTAAAAGATGTACTTCAGGGGTGCCTGGGTGGCTCAGTCGGTTAAGCGTCTGACTTTGGCTCAAGTCAAGATCTCACGGTTCGTGAGTTCGAGCCCTGCATCAGGCTCTGTGCTGACAGCTAGCTCAGAACCTGGAGGCTGTTTCAGATTCTGTGTCTCCCTCTCTCTCTGCCCCTCCCCTGCTCATGCTGTCTCTCTCTCTCTCTCAAAATAAATAAAACATTTTTAAAACATTAAAAAAAATAAAAGATGTACTTCAGGCAAAAGGACGAGAATTCTAGATGGAAGGTCTGAGATGTAAGGGTGAATGAAGGGCAGAATAGATAAAAATCTTGCATGATCATTGACAGTAAAAAACATACTAATGTTTTCTAGGAGTTTAATAACTATTAAGATAGTATAAGGGGCGCCAAGGTGGCTCAGTCAGTTAAGCGTCCGACTCTCGATTTTGGCTCAGGTCATGATCTCACTGTTGGTGAGTTCGAGTCCTGCATTGGGCTCTGCACTGACAGCATGGAGCCTACTTGGGATTATCTCTCCATCTCTCTTGCCCCTTCCCCTGCTCATATACTCTTTCTCTCAAAATAAATAAATGGACATTAAAAAAAAAGAACAAAAACACACCAAAGTAATAACATACACATTGGGAGGTCAATGATTAAAATTAAATTGTTTCAGATTTCTACTGCTTTTCTTTTCTATTCTTTTAAAAATTTTAAAAAATGTTTTATTTATTTTTGAGAGAGATAGACACATCATGAGTGGGGGGGGGGTCAGAGAGAGAGAGAGAGAGACATAGAATCTGAAGACAGGCTCCAGGCTCTGACCTAGCTGTCAACACAGAGCCTGATGCAGGGCTCGAACCCACAAACCATGAAATCATGACCTGAGCTGAAATCGGACGCTTAACCGACTGAGCCACCCAGGCGCCCTTCTGCTGATTTTCTTTAATGTTACTAAATTTTACTGTGATATGTTTGTGTGTAGACTTTTTTCATCTATTCTGCTTGAAATTCATTAGGGATCTTGAATCTGTAGGTTTGTATCTTTCATTAGTTCTTGAAAACGCTTGACCATTATTTTCACTTCATTCTCTTTTACTCCTTTTTAAACTTCTATCTATCTATCTATCTATCTATCTATCTATCTATCTATCTATCTATCTATCTATCTAAAAGAGAGAGGGGGGGAGAGAGGGAGAGGAAGAGAGAGAGAATCTTAAGCAGGCTCCACACTCAGCATGGAGCCCAATGCAGGAATCAATCCAAAACCCTGGGATCATGACCTGAGTCAAAATCAAGAGTGGGATGCTCAACCAACTGAGCCACCTACGTACTCCTCTTTTACTCCTTCTTGAACTCCGATTTGTTATATTTCTCACTTTACTCTCTGTATGTCTTATTTTCTCTTTCATATTCCTTTCCTTGTTCTGTATTTCATTCTAGATAAATTATTACAATGTATTTTCTAGTTCATTATTTCTATTTTCAGCTAAATCTAAATTGCTCTTCAAGTTTTTTTAAAAGAAAATTTAAATGAAAAATTTTAAATACAATAAAAAGTAATATATAATGAATCTCCGTGTACTTATCATTTTGTTTCAACTATTATAAAATGTAGGCCATTTTGTTTCATGTTTAACCCCACCATTTTTTCCAGACTACTACAGAATCATTTTAATGTTTTTAATGTTTATATATTTTTGAGAGAGAGACAGAGGTTGAACAAGGGAGGGACAGAGAGAGGGAGACACAGAATCCAAAGCAGGCTCCAGGCTCTGAGCTGTTAGCATGGAGTCTGACGCAGGGCTCGAGCCCCAAGATCATGACCTGAGTTGAAGTTGGACGCTTAACCCACTGAACCACCCAGGCGGCCCAAGAATTATTTTAATACAATTGCTAGACATTGTACCATATCACTGGTGTAAGTGCATGAGTGTATATCTCTAAGAGATAGGAGATTTTTTTTTTCACATAACCATAACACCATTATTGCATCCAGCAAAATTAACAATGACATCTTGATATTATGTCATACCCAGCATGTGTCCAAAGTTCCCTAGTTGACTCATAAAAGTCTTTCTACAGATAATTTGATTCAGGATCCAAACAAGATCTACACTGCATTTTGTTGATATATTTCTCAAATCTCTTTTAATCTATAACAGTTCTCCCACCCCCTCATTTTCCCTTGCATGCATTTGTTGAAGAAACTGGGGCATCTATTCTATTTTACTCCTCATTACATTCCTGATGGTGTTAACATATTCTCCTATTTCTCATATTTCCTGTAAGTTGATAGTTATATTTAGAGCCTTGGTTTTTGTCAAGAATCCTTGTAGATAATGCTTTGTACTTCCTATTGTACTGCATCAGGAAGCACATAATGTTTGGTTGTTCTTCTTTTCGTGATGTTAAGTTTTATCAGTGTATGCACATGGTATCAGATTGGTTCACCTATAAGCCTCTTATATAATATTTCTGACAGTCATTGATGACTATTGCCTACATCAATTATTTCATTAGAATATAAAATAATGACAAAATATTATTCCTTCTGCATTTATTACCTGGAATTCTTCTATGAAGCATAATTGCTTAAAGGTTTTTTTTAATGTTCATTTATTTTGAGAGGAAGACAGTGAGCAAGTGGGGGATGGGCAGAGAGAGGGAGAGAGAGAATTTCAAGCAGGCTCCGTGATGTCGATGAACTATGAAATCATGACCCAAGTCAGAATCTGACTCGGCCCCCCAGATACCCCAAGAATAACTGCTTCTTAAAATATTTAGCTACTCTATCCATTCAGTTTTTAAATTAAAACTCTATTTTTTCATTTCTAAAAACTTTACTTACTTATTTATTTACTTACTTATTTATTTTAAGTAGGCTGCATGCCCAGTATGCAGCCAATGCAAGGCTTGAACTCACAACCCTGAGATGAAGACCTGAGCTGAGACCAAGAGTTGAACATTTAACTGGATGAGCCACCCAGGTTCCCACAGAAACTTTATTTAGGGGCACACCTGGGTGGCTCAGTTGGTTAAGTGTCTGACTTTGGTTCAGGTCATGATCTCACGGTTCATGGGTTCAAGCCCCACATCATGCTCTGTTTCTCTCAAAAATAAGTAAAACATATAAAAAAAACCCTTAAACTCTATTTAAATGTTAAATCATTTTTATAGTTTCCTGTTTTCTGATGTATTTTCAATTTTCTCCTTTATTTCTTTAAGTATAGTAAGCACAATTATTTTATAATCTGTGTCAGATAATTATAATATATGAAGTCTTTAGGGCAATTTTTTCTTTGTCTTCTACCATATGGTATGGATGAATTGGTAAGCCTAATGCTGTTCTGATTTTTTGATCCTTGTATGCAATTTGTTCTTTCTCTCCAGAAGCTTTCAGAACTATTTCTCTGTGTCCAAGATTTTGAAATTCTATAATGTGTCTTGGTGTGGACCTGGTTTGTCTTGCTGAATAGCGTGCTCTTTAGAGACTCAGTTGTTCATTTCACAGGAATACTTTTGAATACTTGCTTTAATTGTTTCTTGTCTTCTGATTCTTTGTTCTCTTTCTAGAACTGTTATGGTTCTTGGGACACCTGGGTGGCTCAGTCGGTTAAGCATTCCACTTCAGCTCAGGTCATGATCTCACATGCGGGTTCGTGCCCTGCATCGGGCTCTGTTCTGACAGCATGGAGACTGGAACCTGCTTCAGATTCCATGTCTCCCTCTCTCTCTGCCCCTCCCCTGCTCTCGCTCTGTCTCT